>NW_026526991.1:74344311-74347158 GCF_024362965.1 Panthera pardus | reverse complement strand
GGAGAGAGAGGGGGAGACGGGGGAGGGAGAGAGGGGGAGACGGGGAGGGAGAGAGGGGAGAGAGAGGGGGATGAGAGGGGGAGAGAGAGGGAGGGAGAGAAGGGGAGAGAGGGGGGAGACGGGGAGGGGAGAGAGGGGGAGGGAGAGAGGGGGAGGGAGAGAGGGGGAGGGAGAGAGGGGGAGGGAGAGAGAAGGGGGGGAGAGAGAAGGGGGGGAGAGAGAAGGGGGGGAGAGAGAAGGGGGGGAGAGAGAAGGGGGGGGAGAGAGAAGGGGGGGAGAGAGAAGGGGGGGAGAGGGGGAGAGAGAGGGGGAGACGGGGAGGGAGAGAGAGAGGGGGGAGAGAAGGGGAGAGAGAGGGGGAGACGGGGAGGGAGAGAAGGGGAGAGAGGGGGAGACGGGGAGGGAGAGAAGGGGAGAGAGGGGGAGACGGGGAGGGAGAGAAGGGGAGAGAGGGGGAGACGGGGAGGGAGAGAAGGGGAGAGAGGGGGAGACGGGGAGGGAGAGAAGGGGAGAGAGAGGGGGAGACGGGGAGGGAGAGAAGGGGATAGAGAAGGGGAGGGAGAGAAGGGGAGAGAGAGGGGAGACGGGGAGGGAGAGAGGGGGAGAGAAGGGGGAGAGAGGGGGAGACGGGGAGGGAGAGAAGGGGGAGAGAGAGGGGGAGACGGGGAGGGAGAGAAGGGTGAGGGAGAGAAGGGGAGAGAGAGGGGAGACGGGGAGGGAGAGAGGGGGAGAGAAGGGGAGGGAGAGAAGGGGAGAGAGGGGGAGATGGGGAGGGAGAGAGGGGGAGGGAGAGAGAAGGGGGGGGAGAGAGAAGGGGGGGGAGAGAGAAGGGGGGGAGAGGGGGAGAGAGAGGGGGGAGACGGGGAGGGAGAGAGAGAGGGGGAGAGAAGGGGAGAGAGAGGGGGAGACGGGGAGGGAGAGAAGGGGAGAGAGGGGGAGACGGGGAGGGAGAGAAGGGGAGAGAGGGGGAGACGGGGAGGGAGAGAAGGGGAGAGAGGGGGAGACGGGGAGGGAGAGAAGGGGAGAGAGGGGGGAGACGGGGAGGGAGAGAAGGGGAGAGAGAGGGGGAGACGGGGAGGGAGAGAAGGGGAGGGAGAGAAGGGGAGGGAGAGAAGGGGAGGGAGAGAAGGGGAGGGAGAGAAGGGGAGGGAGAGAAGGGGAGAGAGAAGGGGAGGGAGAGAAGGGGAGAGAGAAGGGGAGGGAGAGAGGGGGAGAGAGAAGGGGAGGGAGAGAGGGGGAGAGAGAAGGGGAGGGAGAGAGGGGGAGAGAGAAGGGGAGGGAGAGAGGGGGAGAGAGAAGGGGAGGGAGAGAGGGGGAGAGAGAAGGGGAGGGAGAGAGGGGGAGAGAGAAGGGGAGGGAGAGAGGGGGAGAGAGAAGGGGAGGGAGAGAGGGGGAGAGAGAAGGGGAGGGAGAGAGGGGGAGAGAGAAGGGGAGGGAGAGAGGGGGAGAGAGAAGGGGAGGGAGAGAGGGGGAGAGAGAAGGGGAGGAGAGAGGGGAGGGAGAGAAGAGAGAGGGGGAGAGATAGAGGGGGAGAGGTGGAGGGATAGAGGGAGAGGGGGGAGAGAGAGAAGGGGAGAGAGGGGGAGAGAAGGGGAGAGAAGGGGAGAGAAGGGGAGAGAAGGGGAGAGAGGGGGGAGACGGGGGAGGGAGAGAGGGGGAGAGAAGGGGAGAGAGGGGGAGAGAAGGGGGAGGGAGAGAAGGGGAGAGAGGCGGAGACGGGGAGGAGAGAGGGGGAGGGAGAGAGGGGGAGGGAGAGAGAAGGGGGGGAGAGAGAAGGGGGGGAGAGAGAAGGGGGGGAGAGAGAAGGGGGGGAGAGAGAAGGGGGGGGAGAGGGGGAGAGAGAGGGGGAGACGGGGAGGGAGAGAGAGGAGGGGGAGAGAAGGGGAGAGAGAGGGGGAGACGGGGAGGGAGAGAAGGGGAGAGAGAGGGGGAGACGGGGAGGGAGAGGAAGGGGAGAGAGGGGGAGACGGGGAGGGAGAGAAGGGGAGAGAGGGGGGAGACGGGGAGGGAGAGAAGGGGGGAGAGAGAGGGGGAGACGGGGAGGGAGAGAAGGAGAGAGAGAAGGGGAGGGAGAGAAGGGGAGAGAGAGGGGAGACGGGGAGGGAGAGAGGGGGAGAGAAGGGGAGAGAGGGGGAGACGGGGGAGGGAGAGAGGGGGAGAGAAGGGGAGAGAGGGGGAGACGGGGAGGGAGAGAAGGGGAGAGAGAGGGGGAGACGGGGAGGGAGAGAAGGGGAGGGAGAGAAGGGGAGAGAGAAGGGGAGGGAGAGAAGGGGAGAGAGAGGGGGAGACGGGGAGGGAGAGAGGGGGAGAGAAGGGGAGGGAGAGAAGGGGAGAGAGGGGGAGACGGGGAGGGAGAGAGGGGGAGGGAGAGAGAAGGGGGGGAGAGAGAAGGGGGGGAGAGAGAAGGGGGGGAGAGGGGGAGAGAGAGGGGGAGACGGGGAGGGAGAGAGAGAGGGGGAGAGAGAGAGGGGAGAGAGAGGGGGAGACGGGGAGGGAGAGAAGGGGAGAGAGGGGGAGACGGGGAGGGAGAGAAGGGGAGAGAGGGGGAGACGGGGAGGGAGAGAAGGGGAGAGAGGGGGAGACGGGGAGGGAGAGAAGGGGAGAGAGGGGGGAGACGGGGAGGGAGAGAAGGGGAGAGAGAGGGGGAGACGGGGAGGGAGAGAAGGGGAGGGAGAGAAGGGGAGGGAGAGAAGGGGAGGGAGAGAAGGGGAGGGAGAGAAGGGGAGGGAGAGAGGGGGAGAGAGAAGGGGAGGGAGAGAGGGGGAGAGAGAAGGGGAGGGAGAGAGGGGGAGAGAGAAGGGGAGGGAGAGAGGGGGAGAGAGAAGGGGAGGGAGAGAGGGGGAGAGA